>NC_141064.1:21364565-21399565 GCF_041138505.1 Cibotium barometz | reverse complement strand
CCACCACCACAGTTTAAGTGAGTGTAAACACTTATGGCCATTTATGTAAGTGAAAATATCTCATAATATAAAGAACTCTCCCATTGTGCAATTGAGTGTGGCTCTCACTAATCCTCTTGCTAATCTCTCTCTAATGCATACTAGTGAGTGTGTGTGAGTAAAGTGAGGTGAGAGGAGGGACGAGTGCATGTAGTGCAATGCGACGGTGTGACACTGCACGTGGAATTACTATTCAAGGAGTGTTGGAGCTTGGAGACCTCAAGGATTATGAGCACGACCATCGAAAAGATTCTCACCACGACAATTGAGATTCACCAGGTAATCTTCTTGTTGGATGTTTTTTGACGAGGGTTTGGACAAGCCATAACATTTTTTGGCGCCGTTGGAGTTTTTCATCGTATTTCTCTATCCTACAAATTTACCATTGCACATTGTCCGTAATGGTTTACCATGAAAAATATGTGGTTTTGATGGTGATTTGGGTGTGATGTTGTGAGAAATAGCTCTCTTTTTAATCTTTTGAAAGAATGGTTTTTTTGGCTTAAATGTGTTGTTTTGTTAGTTTTAATCTAGTTTTTAGTGTTTGTTAAGTTTACACATAGAGTTTGTTAGGTTGAGTTTGAATCCATTGCATCAAACAATGCAATAGATTGTAATTTTGTGATTTTTAGCTCTCTTTAAACATAGACCTAAAATCATTAATTTGTACTCGATTTGTGTGTTTTTTTGTTTGATTTGTGTGCATTAGAGTGTTAGCACCTATTAGGGGTACCTTAATCATTCAGAAAATTTCACAAAAACTTTTAAAACTCTTGAAATTTACTAATCTTCCTTAACTGGCTGGTTTTTGTCATTAAGGGGTTAAATAATCATGTTCAAGAGATTAAAAAACTAGAAAATGTGTTTTTCGAGGTCAAAATAGATCATTTAGGGTGTCAAAATTAATGTTTTTGGGTGTTTTTGGGACCATCTAGATGCATCAAAATATCTAATTGCATGAATTTCTTCACCAATTAGAGAATGTTTTCTCTCTTTGGCCTAATTTGCATAACGAAAAGAGCCAGAATAAAGGGCTTAATTAATCTTTCATTATTAGTTAATTTACACTTTAGATTAAGCACAAAGCTTAGCAATCCAAGGATCTATCTAATGATGTTCTTAATGGTGTAGATTAATTGACGAATAAGGGTTAATTAGAGACCCTTAATTAATTCAAAAGGGGAAAATATTAGTGAAAGAGGTAATCTTTAATTAATTCTTACTCACATTTTTACACAACTTATTAGTGGCTAATGAGAATTTAATGTAAAGATGCCAATGAGTTGTAAATTTATCCATTTTGGAGGTCATTTATGAAGGGTGTAAGGGGGTGTCATAAAAGTTTTTACTTTTTTTATTCCCACTTACCTTTTTGGGAAAATGCCCATATCTCCCCAATTAAAAATTCAAAAAATATTCCCTCCACACAAGAAAACTTAAATTTCTCTCTAAACTCCAAAAAAAACGTTTCATGGCGTGAGATACCAGTGTGAAATAGGTCTGTGAGCAAAAAACAAAATTCACAGTGTAAGATCCATTTCATGACGTGAGATCCTCTACATTTCACGTCATGAAAAGGTCCATTAAAAAAAAACTTCTCGACGTGAAAAGGTCCCTGCATTTCACGCCATAAAACAGGTCTTGGGGGGGGAGGAGAGAGTATAAAAAACAACCATGTTTGGAGGTCAGTATCTCCTAAATCGTGAGGCCGATGAGCACGTTCTTGTGCTCATCAAAAAACCCTAATCAAGCTCTTCAAAATTGGTCTCAAGCGTCTGAGGGAAAAATCTATCGTTTTGGCCTCCAACCAACAGCCTCAAAATTTGACCCAAAAATCGAGGCAAAAAACGAGCTTAAAAGCACTAAAAATTGACCGAAATAGCCCGAAAGAGACCACGTACCATATTAGGGCTACTTTTTGAGTGTCTAAAAACGATAAAATCACAAAAAAGTCAGAGAGATAAAGTTGTAATACTACTCCAAAAATACAACTCCTCCCTTATCCAGCTTTTTTCCAAATTCATTTTGTTGGAACACGTTAAAAAATGAACTGTGAAAAAGGAAAAATCTTTCCAAAAGAACAATTTTATCTTGAGACACTCGTGGGAAATAGGTTTTGAGACCTCCTTTTCCATCTGGGATGCTACTAGCATGCACTTTTTATGGAAAAGTTCATCCTAAGGGTGTTCACATGCACTTTTGAGACCTCGTCTTCCATCTGAGACACCAGTGGCACACACTTTTTTTGAAAAAATATCTCTAAGAGGTCATTCATGTGCGCTTAGCCCCTAAGCAAATTATCCCTCGTGTGACCCAGAGAAAGGTGCGCTAGGCCTCCTGAGGCTCTATAACGAGCTATAGGAAAACCTTAAAAAAAACCATATGTGCTCTCTCTCATTATGTCAAAATTGGCAATGTCAAGATATAGCAACGATAGAGGGATTGCATGGGCCCACATCTAAACTGAACCCCATGGCTGAAATCTTTGAGCCATTGAGATCCATACCCCAAATGCACCTCCCAATACCATTTTCCATGCCGACCGGGTTTTACATCCCCTATCGCATCAATCCCTCTGAGATTTGGTCCCTTGCCTGGCACTACCACAAGTCCTAAACCTTTAGAAGCACTAGGTACCAACCCTTTGCAACCCTTAAATGCCCAAACCTTGGACATATTGACTAATCTAGGAAGGGGGGTTGTGCCCAAGGTCTAAATGAGGTCCTAATCAAAAGAGAATCCACACACGACCTGTTGGGTATCCCAAGGTTGTTAGGGTTAGCATAACCTAAGGAAGTTCAAACAAGAAAGCCAGGCTATGGTGCTTGGGAGAGAAACAAATATATATATATATATATATATATAGAGAGAGAGAGAGAGAGAGTAAAACACACTATTGAATTGGATTTGATTTGATTGATTGATAACAAAGTAGGTTCATACATGAGGTTTATATAGCCATGTGAGATACATTGTAGGAGACTAGATTCATTGCTTAGGTGACATCATTGATGAGGTAGCATAATCACAAGTGGCTAGCAAGAAGGTGATTCTAATACATTTTATCCTATGTGATATAGCTTAGGGGAAATTATTGGATATTTTTAACACCCCCCTTAAACCAAACATTTCACTCAATACATGGGCTTATACCTAGTAATTCCCCTTGATACAAGAATGCGATAGAGTCTCCCCTTAATGACATTGGGTGTGTGTACTCTTCTCCATAATACAATCAAGGTCATGTAGCATAAAAGACAAGGTTTTAGAACCCAAAAAGAAAGAGTGAACTAGAAAGAATAGGATTCATCATCAGAATTAGGACCAACTATATTACTTTCTTTAGACGTGGTGAGATTGTCTTTTTCTTTACTCTTCTTGTTTTTGTCGATGGAAATATTATGCCAATTTAATCGATAAAAACAAGAAAGCCATGGAAATTCCAAGCCATCAATACTTGGAGTTCACATACTGGTGATGATGATCTTGTTGATGAAGCACATGTTGATGAAGGGCACCATATGTGAATGTGAATGCTTAAAGCATGCAACCCCAACACATAGTAGTCAAAGCACCCATGTGAATAAGAGCTTAGGTTTTTTTTAAAAACTTTTTTTAAAACTTGATCCAAACTAATTAAATATATATATATTTTTAAAACACCTTATCTTCTTCACACAACGTGGCAGGAAAGGTCATCGTAGATTGAATGGCCGTGGACGTTAGTCAGCTAGCGGGATCAGCAAATGAACATATGGTTCTACAAGAAGCTGCCTCAGAGTTGGAAAGGCTAGGGTGGTTCTAGTAGCAGTTGCTCAGAGTTGGAAAGGCTCGGAGGTTGATTTTCACAAACGGAATTTTTTAGCGATTCCGTTCGTGCTAGCATGCTCACACAACCTATTCCATAAATTTTGAGTATGAACACACCTATGTTTCGATGCAATTTGCATACATCACAAAGCAACTTGCTGATGCAGCAAGTTGCTTTGTGATGTCTGCAAATCGCATCGAAACAAAGTCGTGTTGGTACTCAAAATTTGTAGAATAGGTCGTCTGAGCATGCTACGTGGACGGAATCGCTAAAATAAGCCGTTTGTGAAAATTGATCTCCGATCCTTCAACTTTCTTCTTCGAAGCATCTGCAAAACATCAAGTTTTGTGGTAGAGTTGATGTTTTGCATCAACTTTGATGCAAAACATCAAGTTGTGTGAAAAATTTAATGTTTTGCATCAACTTTGATGCAAAACATCGAGTTGTGTGGAGAAGTTGATGTTTTGCATCAACTCGATATACAAAACATCGAGTTGTGTGGAAAAGTTAATGTTTTGCATCGAGTTGATGCAAAACATCAACGTTCCCACACAACTCAATGTTTTGCATTGAGTTGATGCAAAACATCAAGTTTTATGAAAAAGTTGATGTTTTATATCGATTTTATGCAAAACGTTAACTTTTCCATAAAACTTGATGTTTTGCATCAAAGTTGATGTAAAACATCAAGTTTTGTGGGAAGTTGATGTTTTGTATAATGTTGATACAAAACATCAAGTAATGTAAAAAAGTTGATCTTTTGCATATAAAGTTAATGTTTTGAATATAAAGTTAATGTTTTACATCAACTTGATGCAAAATATCAAATTTTCGTAAAAGTTGATGTTTTGTATCAAGTTGATGGAAAACATCAACTCTTAGTTGAGAAGTTCTTACTTAGCATTAAGTTGGCCGCAAATGTTATAGAAAACATCGTTACTATATGTAGTAACCAGTAGGATTCAAACCTAAGTCCTTGCCTGATATTTTACAAAAAAGTATTTTGGAAAGTATAAACTTTTGTTTCTTAAAGAGACATTTTTCATACTTTCTAAACTCATTTAATAACTAAAATTACCAAATAACCCTTTTTTTAATCACATCAAGGACACATCTTCTTTAAAAATGAGTGTGGAATTATTTTTCAAAATTAGACAACTTTTAAATAGCTTATTCATGATATTTTAAAATTTATATGCATGTAACGAACTCTTTTTAAAAAAGTATATATTATTGAAAGATCCCTGCCCCCTCCGTGCAACGGATTCAGGGGTGCTAGCAGCGGAAGTAGCACTTCTTGCTGTGCGGGGCAAGATCCCTCACTCGGGGCCTCGCCCACCACCACGGATATCCGGACAAGAGACTAATCCCTTCATTGTTCAAAAGTTGAACCCGAAAAAAACTTCCCCCTACCGGAAAGCATGGGCGTTTCCTCTAGGATATTTGTACTCTAACGTAGTCAGGGTCATTACTGACCAAACTGATCCGACCGAACCTGTGAGTCACTGGGTCAGATCAAGGAAGAAACTTGCACTTGGATCATAGAAACCAACGCTTTTTTACCCATCGAGAGGCACAGCCGTTGATTCTTTTTCCATAGAACAATGAGTATCCGGGATTTACTTCATCTAACGTACGATAACAAAATTGAGTCTTATTTTACGGATCCATTAGTCCAGCCTAACCCCATCCAGTCGCATGGGTTAGCCAACCACCCAACCACTGTAGTGTAAGATCCAATTAGGGATTTCGTTAGGTTTTGTCCCGGGTACCAGGGAAAAGAGTTCCCAGGCCCCCTAGCCAACCACTTTCTCAAGACGGTCAAAATGCTTCCCCAGCATTATTGACATAAAACAGTCATTTAAAAATAGGTCATAAATACAGTTTCTATAACAAACTCTCATCTTTCCACATTGTTCCACATCAATCCACATTACTTAATTCACGTCCAATTCATATGTATATCCATTCTCATCCAATCACATCATTTTCCATCTCATCACATCTTTTCTCATTTACCCTCATCACATCTCATCCACTCGCATCTACCCATCACATTTCATCATATCACATTCATTCACATCTTATCCATTCATATCTACCCCGATCCACATCACATCTCATCACATTACATTCATTCACATCACATCTCATCCACTCGCATCTACCCATCACATTTCATCATATCACATTCATTCACATCTTATCCATTCATATCTACCCCGATCCACATCACATCCCATCACATTACATTCATTCACATCACATTCATTCACATCACATCTCATCACATTACATTCATTCACATCACATTCATTCACACCACATCTCATCACATTACATTCATTCACATCACATCTCATTCATTCACATCTCGATTCACATCACATCACATCTCATCCATTCACATCTCATATCATTCATTCACATCCTGATTCACATGACATCACATCTCATCCATTCACATCACATATCATTCATTCATACTTATCTGACTCACATCACATCTCATCACATTACATTCATTCACATCACATATCATTCATTCATACTTGTTCGACTCACATCACATCACATCCACCCATTCACATCCATCACATCATATTTATCCATTCACATCCATCACATAGCATCCATCCATTCACATCACATCACATTCACATCACATCACATATCATTCATTCACATCACATCTCATTCATTCATATCCCGATTCACATCACATCACATCTCATCCATTCACATCACATATCATTCATTCATACTTGTTCAACTCACATCACATCACATCCACCCATTCACATCCATCACATCACATTTATCCATTCACATCCATCACGTCACATCCATCACATTCATTCTCATCACCATCCCATCACATACATTCTATCCACATTACATCACATCACATCTACCCACATCATATCTCATTCATATACGTCTCATCTCATTCATCCACATCCCTCCAATCGCTCACATGTACGACTACCCACATCTATCCATACATTCACATCTATTACTTCACATCCACATATATTTCACATCACATCACATCTCTTTACATCACACCACATCTTATCCACATCTACATCACATTCACATCACATCACATTTTTTTACATCACACCATATTTCATTCTCATCTACATCCATTCATCCACATCCATAATTCTTTCACAAACACATCCACATCCATTCTTTCACATACACATCCACATCTATATCCATTACATCCATCTTATCACATCTTATTTTCATCTTATCACATCCATTCACATCCTATCACATCTCATACACATCTTATCGCATCTCATTTACATCTTATCACATCCATTTCACATGTTATTCCCATTTAGTAGCTTTTTCTAGTTTGATTCTGATAATGGGACTTTCTCTAAATTTCTACCAATTGCTTGGCTTAATTAAAGGTTCCTTTTCTTGAACGACTATTTCTATATTCCTTCTCAATTCCTCAATTGAATTATATTCAATATTCCTCTTTTGAATAAAAGAATTCATGGGATTTATAGAAATCAATTCTTCCCATATTTCCACTTTTGATAAATAATCATAAATTGAATTATACTAAAAATTCCTCTTCTTTCCATTTAATTTTTTGGATCTCAAATACCCTGGGAATTCCTCTTTTTTTCATTTAATTATTTGCATTCCAATGTCATGGGAATTTCTCTTTTATCATCAATATTTCTCATAATAAAATACCCATTAATTCAATATGCTAGGAATTTCTCTTTTCTCATCTAAATGATGGAATTCCAAATGTCATAGGAATTCCTCTTTTACCATTTAAATATTTCTTATAGATAAAATAAATTTATCTAAAATTCATCTTTGAATTTAAATAAAATACCCATTAATTTCAATATGCTAGAAATTTCTCTTTTCTCATCTAAATGATGGAATTCCAAATGTCATAGGAATTCCTCTTTTACCATTTAAATATTTCTCATAGATAAAATAAATTTATCTAAAATTCATCTTTGAATTTAAATAAAATACCCATTAATTTCAATATGCAAGGAATTTCTCTTTTCTCATCTAAATGATGGAATTCCAAATGTCATAGGAATTCCTCTTTTACCATTTAAATATTTGAATTCCAATATGGTGGGAATTCCTCTTTCATCATTTAAATTTATCTATGCAAAAAGATAAATTTAACTAAAATTCTTCTTTAATTTTTAAATAAAATATACATTATTTTCGCATCCCAATTTTTCTCCTACATCATTGGAATACATGGATTTCCATTGTCATGGGGATTCCTCTTTTAACATAAAAATGAATTACTAGAAATTTCTCTTTCTCCTAATTAACTATTTATGCATAAACATAAAAATCAAATTTTCCATAATTATAATGAGAATCATTCAATTAATCTAGGATGGTTAATCCTAGAATATGGTAGGAATTCCTTTTTTCATATTATGAATGAAAATGATTTATATGTTAATTTTTTAGAAATTTTACCATAGCTTCGCTACTATTACTGATAATTCTCAATAATTTTGAAAACATAAAGTTTAGTAAGATCATATGATAGAATAACCATTAATTGGATCAATATCCAATTATGGACTCGATTCCTAATTTTTCCATGAATTAAATAGCATAAAAGCATTAAAAAGCCACTTATTTGGCCTCAATTTGACAAGCATAGAAATTACTTTTAGATTAGAGAATTGCTTCATGAGAAGCTTCATTTGAATATAGAATAGGTCATAGGAATGACCATTCTTTGGGGGAGAGAGAGACATGCTTTAAAAAAAATATTTAATTTGAGCATAAATGGAAATTTATGTGTTTTATCACTACTATTCATTAAAGAACTTCAATTGTATTAAAAAGCCATTCAATTGAATGCTTCTCAAGCTTGAGAGGGGTTGAGAAGAGAGAAACATTTAGAGATTTAAAAAAAGACCATAAACCACACTTTACCTCCTAGATTGCTTGATTCTTTAATCAAAGTAGATGCCCCCAACCAATCAATTGGTTTGGTATGTTGATGAAGACTCCAAGGAGGATTGAACAGAGAGAGAAGCTCCAATCTCTTCAACTTGTAGAGGATTTTTAGAGGATAATAGAAAATATCATTATTTTAGTATAATATTGGCATGGTATAGTTCTCATATTTTTTTTACAAAGGAATAAGGATCTATTTATAGGTGAGAGAGGCCTCTAACCAAGTCCAACTAGTTTCTAGAAATTTCCAAGTTCAATTTGGCAGAATTCGGATAAGATTTGGACCTAGTTTAGCTCCCTTTTGATTTGGTTTAATCCAGGAGAGAGGAGAGATAAAAATATCACAATATTTTTGAGTTTAAAACTCCACCACACATGTGAAATAGGTGCCTCCTTGAAGAGCCCTCTTCTCCTTACCAAGGTGTCAAAATTGAATCATTATACCCAACATATCTCATTTTTTTAGTAATATACATAGTTTTTTTACTAATAAACCTTGTACTTAGTCAACTCTTCATCTTAAGTGGGTATTTACTCAATTTTGGGTATTTGTTTTTTTATAAATTGGATTTATCTCCTCCCCACACTTGGATTGATCCTATTGGCCCATAAGAACCTTAATTGGACCATAATCTAAAAATTTCTGAAAATCTAGACCCTTAGGCTAAGGTCCTTTATACTTATTTTCAATTAATTTCAAATGCACATTGGAAAGATATTTTTGAATTTGTGTTTTACGGGAAACCATTTTAGACACTAGGAGGATTTTTATAACAAAAAATATCTCAATTTTGGATTATCTCTCTCTAGATATTTTCTCTCTCTAGGTCAAAATAGGATAAAACAGAATCTTTCTTTTATTTCCAGAGGGGAATTATTACAAGATCAGAAGGGAAGGTTCTTACACGTACACCTCAAAAGGAGGGAGGAATATTACAATTATCAATTAAGAAATTGTGATACTCAAGAGCTTCAAAATGGATTTTAATACTACTCTTATCGAGAGCCAAAATAGGGTTTTACAATTAAGATAATAATTGTATCAAGATAAAGCTTTTGTAATTATACAAATAGTTTTTTATAGTTGCACTCTGTAGCACATCCTCGATCATGCTAACATGGCTGATGACCCAAGGAGTCTATGCTTCAAGTGTACACATAGAATAAAAGAATTGTATTTGTGGATAGTGTAGAAGAGGATGACTCCTCTACCTTCTCAGGGAAAGGCACATCGACTAGTGATGGTGTAGCAATGATTATGAGGAACCATACCTATGCCATAAGCTATATGTTTAGAAAATGGCTTCTTTTACAGTTGTATCATTTTTTTAATGGATTGAAGATGGAAATAATAAACATAGTCTCTATTTGGGCATGTTTTTTGAAAACTTATTGTTAGATTTTTAATTATAATCTCAAAAAGTAAGCAAAATGAAGTCTTTTTTTTCATGTCAATTTTTGTAAGAAACATGTAAAGTGCCCAAAATATTATTGTTTTTTGGCAGTGTTGTATGCATGCATAGACCACTTTTTAAAAAGAGGTAAAAAATTAAAATTTTTTGATGGAAACTTTGAAAGATGTCAAATGTTTCTCATTTTCAAGAAGTATTACCTATTTTGTCTACAACAGTGTTCCTTGGAATACATCCAACAAGAAGATTACCTGGTGAACCACAACTTTCATGTGAGGATCTTTCCAATGGCCGAGCTCATAACCCTTGAGGTTTTCGAGTTCTACAACTCCTTGAGAAACCTACCATTTGCATCAATGACCAACTCCGACAAAGCATCTACCCCTCCAACTCCCTCCTATTAACCAACAAAGTCCAATGCCAAAACCTCGCAGTCAACAGCTATTCCTCTGAAGAAGTCCCCCAAGCGCAACCATATATCTCTAAAAAGGACCTCAAAGGAAAAACCTTGACCTTGACAACTCCTCATCGACCAACATTTCCACAAGAGAAGGCTATATGCTTAAAAGACTCATCATCAGCAGCGCACTCCACAAGAGACTCAATCCTCAATGCCCATGAGTCTCAAACCTGCCACCTCACTGCCAACCAATCAAAAGGAGGGCCCCAAACCTACCACCTCACTGCCAACCAATCAAAAGGAGGGCCCCAAACCATCCATTTCAGCTAATAAGAAAACTGCACCACGATAGCCAAAATCAAGGTATCTTAATGGTATTAAAATGTGGGTGGAACAATAGCTACTTGTACCTCAAGGCTACTACGAAGGTGCCAATCCAATTTGGGTGCCTCGACAATCAAGGCAAAACTCAAAGGCCGAAGAAGAAAAGTACTTGACCCAGTTGTCCAATGCGAGTTCCTCAAAAAAATCCAATAACTCAACAAGTGTGGGTACCAAAAAGGTTACTGCAAGCACAAGGGTACTACCAAGGTAATACTAGAGCTTGGATTCCCAAGCGCATTAAGAAGTCACCTAAGCCTACACAAATAAAGAAACCTCACCTATACAAATTCATAATGTTCATCAAAGATGGGTATCAGCGTACGTGCTTCTAGAAGAAGTATATTATGAGATGAAAATCCCATCATATAGTTGCTAAGATCGAACACAATGAAGAACTTGAAGTCCAAGTCCAAGTCCAAGAACTTCACCTAAATTTTGACAAGAATGGAGGCCCAAGAAACACCAAGCAAGCCACTCAACCCCTCTCGTGCATACAACACATACACAAGAGCTTGCATGTTCAGTCAACACCAATGGCACAACCAACCATCCCTATTGCCTCGACAACATTTGCGCCACAAATTTAAGAGTCAGTACCCATGTCTGCAATGGAGACTTATGAGCACATCAAGGAAAAACTCATAATTCTCTTTTCACTCCTCTGGATGAGAAGGATGAGTGCAAAAGCTATGTGGCAAACATAAGAACTTATTCTCTCAAAAAGGAGAGTAGCCACGAGAATCTGTTGCTCACAAGGTGGTAACCAGAAAAAAAGAAAAAAGACAAAAACACAATGGAGTAACACAAATGGCCTACCTAAAAATGGTAGAATATCACAAGAAACTCCCAACATTTTGGTTAAGATTATAGCTTACTATTGTTTTGGCTAAGTTAATGTAGCAGCTACTCCATGAGTACATATCCATTATGCATTGGAGGACATTGGCACCAAAGCCTCATCATTGACAACTTTCCAAGTACATATTTGGATGGGAAGGCATGGTGGGAAAAAGCTCGGTCAAATTCATTCAAATTCAAACCTCTCCAAACGAGGACTAGAGTCTTCACAACACATTGATCTCTATTCCTTTTAGTGAAGATGTGTATGATAAACTCGCAAGTCATTGTAATTCTTTCATGCCTTGCTAATAGGTGGTCTATTTGACTCATTTCATATACTTCATGTATATATATTTCATAGAATACTTAAATATATATAAAATCATAAAAAGAACATGGGAAGAAGCATACAGGAACAGGTCCTACTCCACAACATTTGACAAGAATCATGCCATAAAAGGACATTATCCAAGGCCAAATTCTTCAAGTGAGATGAATGTTGCTTCAATGAATCAGATGAGGAATTGAGAATCACAATCTCGTTCTGATGATTTGGTCTCCATTCCTCTGGATCCTTCCTTCTCTTCACCCCCATTATTAACATCTCTGAGTTTCCCAACTACCACAACTAACATGTAACTCTACTTATGATTGCCAAAAAAAGAGCAAAAAATATACCCAAAAAATGCTCACAAAAATATAAAATGCAATCACTAAATAAAAATCCACACCCCAGTTAGGAATGCCGCTAATTACTAACCATTTCATTTACTAACTAGCCTTTCTTATTCCTTCTAAAGGAACAAGGACCATTGAACGTCACTCAACATCAAATGCCATCAACAAAGGAACAAGATCATGAGGATGCAATCGGCATCAAAAAGGGAGAAATGTTACCCATTTCTAGGGTTAACAAGAGCTACTACCATTATCTTACATCAAGGATTCAAGGTAGACACATCAAAAGGTCATACATTCAAGATATGAAGCAACGATGTCTAAATCTACAACTTGGACGGGCATCCATAATGGTCCGACGGAATATTTATGGCGATTTTTATGTTAAGAGCATGTGGTAACAAGTTAGGATGAAGTCCCAAGTGATGTACTTCATGGAGATATTATGAGAGTAGTCATTGTAATAGGATTAAGCCTCTTATGAGCCTAAAGTGTCCGATTGATCATAGTTTAAGTGAGTGTGAACACTTATGGCTGTTGAAATTAGAGCAATGTGATGAGCTATGGTGGATCAAATGCTAGAATCAACATCATTAACAAAGTGATTAGATGATAATTAAGACATGATTAGTGAGTAATTAACAAATAGCTTAATGTGAATAATTAACAAATAGCTTAATGTAGGCATGGATAATCAAAAACCAGCAAATTCTCATTAGGCCAATGCCTCAATTTATAGAGTTTACATCCAAGCATCTAATCCCACTGTTAGTGATTAGTGAGTAATTAATAAATAGCTTAATGTAGGCATGGATAATAAAAAACCAGCAAATTCTCATTAGGCCAATGTCTCAATTTATAGAGTTTACATCCAAGCATCTAATCCCACTGATTTTTCCTTTATTCACTCCACCTCTTTTCCTTGATTCTCTCCACCTCTCCCAGAATATCTCCACACTTCCTAAATCTTCTCATGCTACCCTTTATTCTCTCCTAGTAGATTCTTTTCACCTTTTCACAGGTTCTTTCACATTTACACAATCTCTTTTACAGCCTCTAACCAAGGGCTTCTTCCCGCACACACCCTATTCACTTGTATATTTCAACACCTCCCCTCAAGTGAATACTCCTAGTACACCTGGACCCTATACCAAGTTTCCCTCTTACTTGATAGTCCGCTTGCCTAGCACACCTCCCCTCAAGTTAACTTAGCACACCTGGGCCATGTACCAAGTTTCTCTCTTACTTGATAGTCCGCGACCAGTGCCTCAAGTCCCTAAACTCATAGTCCTTGACACTCTCTCTCTCTCTATGTGTCCAAGGCTACTACAAGTGCTCAATCACGACCTTGACTAAAGTGCTCACACATACATCTATCTACCACATGGCCTACATCATCGGTGGCTCAGAGGTGGTTTTACTTTGTTGGGGCAGGTTACATTGGGTTGTGGGGTCTCTCTCTCTCTCTCTCTCTCTCTCTCTCAAAAGATGATCCGACTCCTCTTCCTTAGGAGCCTCCATGAAGTTTTTCGATGTCGTTCCTTCTCCACTCGGTTTGCTATAGTAGTCTCTTGCCATGTGTCCTGGCTTTCCACAGTTGTGGCAAGTGAAGGTCCTTCCTCCTACTCTGCCTCTTCCTCGTCCTTGTCCTCGAGAGAATCCTCCTTGGGTGAAGAATGCTTTTTCTTCTCCTACTATTGAGTCGAGCCATTTCTTCTCAGTGCCTCTGCTCTCTTGCTCTAGTAGAGCTCCTTCTATTTTGCTACAATGTTTTTATATTCACCTTTGTCCACACTCTTCAGAAGCACAGCTAGTGCCTCATCATCTTCTACCTTTTTGCCAATAGCTGCCAGTTGTTGCTTAATGCTTTTATATCTGTTTAAGTGTGTGATTAAAGGTTCACTTTCCTTCATATCCAATTTGTAGAATTGCATTAACAGATTTATCTTTGAATTTTTAGGTTGTGTGCCAAATAATTTATTGAACTCCCATGCATCTTTTGCCCATTGTATCCCAGTGATGTGATGAATGATTTCATCATTTAAACTGAGTGCAATAAGTCCCAATGCTTTTTCATTCCTACTCTTCCACTCATTTTTTCCTCTCACCTCTGGGCATTCATCTCTTCCCTCAACTAGCCCCCACAGATTTTTCCTCACATGAGCAGATACATGGTTTTGTCTGCCATGTGTAAAACTGCTCCCCATTAAATTTGGCTATTTCTTGTGCTGCTATACTCATGATAATGTGAAGGGGGTCTTACCTCTTGATCTAATTTCAAGATTCAAGGGCAGTGTCTACCCTTTTACAACTCAATCTGGTGTTTAAGAGATGATTACAATCAGCATAAAATCATTAGAAATTACATTAAATCAAGGGTAACCAATTTGTACGGAATGGTTGGAGTATCAAACCAACTCCGAATTGCAATCTAAAGTTATAGGGATCTGTATCAAATACCTAATGGTTAATTTGAACCCTCAATTGCACCAAAATATAGTGATTAGCATTGATTAGCAAAATAATCCTCTATTTTGTGTGCAAAAAACAGAGTATGCGGGGAGCCCAGATCTGAGGCCTTAGAGTTCAAATGAGCTCAAATTCTTTCAAGGCCATCAATAGCAATTAGTCTAGTAGAGGATTAAGCCAAGAAACACAAGATTTGACCAAACATTGAATGCTTAATCTCTATTTTACCAAAGTCACCTGCAGATTTGATGAAGAGCTTGGATCTCACTGTAGACTTGATCAAATTGAATGGAAAAGAGCATAAATTATTTGTAACAAACATACCCCTTTAGCAAAAGAGAAGTTGAAAATAATATTGAAATTCTCTACGATTTTGATGTTTTCATAAGACTTGCACACCATGTATAAATATTTTTTCAAGACTTTTGATGTTTTTATACGTCTTGCACACCATGTGCAATCATACAATTTTAATTTAATGTATTATAAAAAGCTTGAAATATCCACCACACACGTTGTGTGTCTTTTACAAAAAATTATCATAAGAAACACTTGTTACATTACATTGTGCTTTAGTTAATACCTACATTACATTGTGCTTTAGTTAATACCTACATATGTTAAGAATTAATAAATAATGAGATTAACAAAAAAACACATCATTGTCATTGACTCTTCTTTACACATCATAAGAAACACTTGCTACATTACCTTGTGCTTTAGTTAATACCTACCTATGTTGAGAATTCATAAATATTGAGCTCTTGTTTGAAACAAATACACATCATTATTGGATTAAATCTTCTTTACACCAACCAAAAATGAAAAAATGTTTTGTTGTCAATTACCAAGCCATATTGCAAATGTATAGACAAATTTGTTAAATAACTTATAATGTAAGTCTTAAAAAAAGTGCTAATGCCTATTTTGGATGCTTTCCCATGGAAGGGAATTCAACTAAACATATTCTTTTTCTAATTGTAGCTAAGTGAAGTAAGTTTTCTCACTTTTGTCATTCAAAACTATAAAGGTTCTTAAATATTTTTTGTTCTTTCTAAATATATTCTTTGAAATCTTTATTCTTTTTTTTTATTTTGTGTGATTTTATTGTGCTAAAAATATTTATGCATAAATTTATGTGCTATTTTGATTGCATATTTACATTTGTAAAATAACTAAGTGTGCCCACTTTTAGCATTAGAAAATATAATAGTTCTTAAGAGATTTATGAGTTTCTAACCAATTTTGTCTCCTCCTTTAATGTTCTACATTCAATAGTTTCATTATTGTGTATGTGTGGATGTGGGGTGGATATATAGATAGATAGTAGAGACCCACAAAGAGAGAGAGAGAGAGAGAGAGAGAGAGAGAGAGAGAGAGAGAGAGAGAGAGAGAGAGAGAGAGAGAGAGAGAGGTTAGCCTTGTTGAATCAGGATGAGGAGGGAGATCATGTTTTTTATTATATCTAGCCAACCAGGATGGGTTGAAATGTGACACTCAGGAGATTATTCCTAGCATTTCCCTTCATCGAGTGAGAGCTGGTAGTCACTTAGGAAAGCACTAGCATGTTGACCCTCCACTTGATATTGTGACCTATGGATCTTGGTGCTTATGATTGTATGCTGCATGCCCTATAAGATATCCTAGTGAGTGAGAGTGGATTGATGTAGCTAATGAAAAGATGTAAGGGAGAAGAGAGCCTGAGCTCCTTCAAGCACACACATAGTGACTCACACAAACCCGAGAAGAGAACACACAAGGTGAGAGGTTGAAATCTCTGCTTCTACTTCACACAACAAAAAAGGTCTACCATGAAAATAAAGTGACTAACACACATAATAGAGTATATACAAGCGGTCCATAATGTGAACACGCTAAGTGGAGTGGATAGGTGTGGACTAGTCGGTGTAGTCCAGCTGCCTGCAGAATCTCTCACGAAGATATGTCGGTGCCAGCCAGGGATTTAATATTCATGTGATCACAAGATTTTTTGTGATAATAACACATGTGAACAAGTTATTCACATGTTCTCATGTTACCGTTCACAAAATAACAGGTCACTTGCCATTTGGGAACCCCTTAAAAGATTGGCTACACATGGGAATAAGCTATTCACATGTTCTCATGTTACCATCTTCACATAATAGCAGGTCAGTGGGGTGGCCACCTAAGAAGATTTTTTATGCCCGACAAAGATAAATTTTTTAGGCCCTTGTGAAAGCTTTGTGAATATAACATGTGATCACAAGATTTTTTGTGTTATTAACATATGTTATTAACATGTTCACATGTTCTCGTTTACGTCATTGAAATCCCTGGTGCCAGCACCAAACCTGCCAGTGATGTAAATGTCGAGCGATCATGTGAGACCCCTGCCCTCTCTGCGCATTGAACTCTGGAGTGCTAGCATTGGAAGTAGCAACCTCTTGAGCAGGGCAGAGCTTCCCATTTGAGGCCTTGCCCATGAATGTTCGGGCAAGGAACTAGTCCGGCAGTTCTTCCAAAACTGAGACCGGAAAAACTTTCCTCGCCCAGAGAGCATGCAATTCCTCCAGGAAAATCTGCTAATGAGAATTTATCTCACGGGGTCAAGAGCCTTAACTATCCTTTGTATTCCAACCAAACCCGCGGGTCACATGGCCAAATCAAGGGAGGGACTTGCACTTGGTTCATAGAGATCATCGCTTTTTTCCCCCTTGAAGTGAGGCACAACCGTTGATTCTTTCCCATAGAACAAGAATTTCCCTGTGACTTACTTTAACTATCGTAACTTGAACATAATTGAAATTTATTGTAGGAATCCATCGATCCAACCCCATTTAGCCAACCGCCCAACCACTATATTAGTGGGATCCCTCTTTATAAAAGTTTGGTTGTGTTGTGTCCCGTGTACCAGGGAAGAGAGTTCCCAGGCCCCCTAGCCACCAGCACTCATGCAAAAATATAAAATAGACACACCACTTACGCACCCAATATGAAATTGCCTTTTTATTAGATTCAATTATTAACCACAGTGTTTCCATCATAATCCTCAGTATTCCAGTTCCATTGTTTTACAATCAAGTGTCATCCAAATGTTGAAGACCAGCTAGTCAACCAACGAGATCCAATTTCATAGTTTCTAGTCCACTTAAATAATTTCTTGCTAATCCATGAAGATCTCCCTCGACATACGCATGGGTGGCCTAGAAACCATTCACGAGCCCGTGCATCGCTTGGTCAGAACCCTCTAGGATCCTCCTTAGGTGTCGTAGCACTTCACTCAGGGACCGCTTTGCCGGCCCTCGCCCATCGTACTAGAAGTGCACCATTTTTAACAGTACTGAGGCTGGTCAAGACCTTGGCAAGCTTTGATGCAAGAGACGTCCTTCGATGACTCCCCGCCAGCTATTGCAACGTAAACTCTCCTTAGATTAACAATAAACCAAATGCTTCCTCTAGAATTCTGGCGTAAGACAATCCTTTACAAAAACAGAGTTTCTATGCAAGTAGGTTTTTCCCATTAAGTTTGATTTCTTCTCACGAAAAGCCATTTCACGAGAAAACATCTTTATTGTTGATTTCACAAGGCCCTTTTTCCAAAACCTAGACTTCCTCAATGAAAATCAGGAATCTCGTATATCGGGTGATCCACCCATTAATTACAATTTAAATCGAATTTCTAACTTATTTCTAGACTATTTCGGGTATTAGGGAAAATTCTCTAAATCAGACAGTTATCCCTTCTTTGTACTGAAGAAATGGGACTAGTCACAAGTCTTCGCTTAATTTACGATTCAAGAGATGGGCAGGCATCCTACTTACCCACCTTTCTCCCTTGGTCATGGTCTAGCATAGAATTACTTGAATTTATTCCTAGATTCATTTCCTCAAGATATTTCTCCATTTATCTCATAAAATAACTGTGATTTCTAATCGTAAGGGTAAACATCCAATAATATGAAAATTCATTATTTCTTGGATATAATAGAACTATAAATAATTCTACTTGTGAATAATGGAATTTAACAAGGATATTTCTTTTTCTAAATGATCCTTTCATTAGGGAAAATGTGGACTCATTTTTGGGCCCTCTAAGAAATGCCAAGTCATCATTCTATACGAAAAGGGAGATCGTGGATAACTCTATCCATAGTACCTCAAAACTATATCATGTAACATATCATTGGAAAGATCTTGATGAGATGATTCTAATGCACCAATCTCTGACAAATTTGGAGTTTTTATGCTCAAGTTCCATAACGGAAGCCTCACCCTCGTCCTTATGGAATATTCCCTAGAATCTCAAAGAGCTTAAAAGGCCCAAAAGTGAGTCCAAATTTTTTCTAATGAATAAATATGCATACAAATATTCACATAGAAATATTCTTAAATATTCTTTTCTCCTTTGAACCTAGGCATCAACATGCCATAATTATCTACATAGAAATATGATGAAATTTCTCTTTTTGATACCAAAATTAATTATGCGTATTCCTATTTAAAGATACGATGAAAATTCCTCTTTTGACAATAAAAATATCCATGTATATACATACCATGAATATACCTATCTAAAACATAACAAAAATTTCTCTTTTAATATTGAAAATGTTTATGCATAGAATATTGTGAAAATTCCTCTTTTGACATCTAGATATTTATGCGTGCATATACTATGAATGTATATTCAAAAAATGTAACAAAAATCCTTCTTTTAGCATTAAAATGTTTATGCATAGAATATGATGAAAATTCCTCTTTTTGCATATCAAATTTATGCATAAACATAATTACATAAAAATATGGTGAGACTTCCTCTTTTACTATAAAAATTCTTTATGCATGAACCTAAGCATAATAACATCTAAGCATCTTGCTTATTAAAAAAAATACCCAAATATAACTTCCTTATGAAAATAATTATAAGAATGTTAGCATAAGCTCTCTTTCATCTTAAAATGAATAAATATGAAATTTCTTAACATAAAAACAAGCTTAAATAAATTAACCTCATTTTCAAGTAGATTAAAAATCATAAAAATATTGAATCTCCATCTCTAGCTTGCTGAGATTAGAATCAAGCTTATCCTTCCAAGAAGGATTTAACCATAAAAGTGAGTATTCTTACAAAAAAAGAGAGATTACAAATCAAAAATAATAATTTAAGCATAAGAGATTAATATTAATTTATTTAAATAACATAAATCAATAAGGGCATGGTTTTAAGAAGAAACCATGGATTAGAATGCTTCCCAAGCATGTAGAGAGGTTGGGAAAAGAAGATTACCATCCAAGAAGATAGTAAAACACCATTGTTTTAGGCTTACTTTTGGTTTTTGGCTTGATTCTTTAGGGAGATGTGTAGCCCTAAAAGATAAAGCTTGACCACCAAGAAGAAGATGGTAATCTCCAAGAGAAGAAGAGGATTAGTGAAGCTCCAAAGCTTCACAATGGAGAGGCAAGGTAGAGGGATAATGGAATTACACTAACTTGAAAATTACACTAGCACTAAGATGAAAATACAAAGGAATGGGGTTCTATTTATAGGTGAGGGAGGCCACCAACCAAGTCCAACTGGGATCTAGAGGCTTCGAGCTTCCGTTTGATCCAATCTGGACAATTTTTGGACCAGTTAGGCCCACTTTTCTTATCCAGTTCGAAAGAGGAGAGAGGAGAGAGGAGAGAGGAGAGACGAAATATCTCATTTTTTTGAATTAAAAATTGGGGGAAATGATGAGATTCTAGGCGCCTCCTTTATGAGCTCCACTCACCCTCCTGAGGTTCAGAATTCCATTTTTTTACTAATAAATCCCAGTAGTAGTCAACTCTTCATCTTATGTGAGAATTTACTCATTTTTGGTGGATTTTATTTTATTATTGCATTTTTCTTATTCAAACACTTGGATTAACCCCATTGGCCCTTTAGAACACTGTTTGAACATTAATCCATAATTTTTTGAAAATGGGTACCCTTAGGCTAAGGTGTCAAATGCACAAATTCAATTAATTTCTAATGCATATTGGAAAACTCTTTTTAAACTTCTACTTCAGGGAAATTCATCTTAAATTTAAAGGATAACTTTATATCTAAAAATATCTCAAAACTGTATTATCTCTCTCTAGAATATTTTCTCTCTCTAGGCTAAAAACAAAGGAAAACAAAGTTTTCTTGTATTCTAAAATAGGGGATGATTACAGGGGAGTGAGAGGAGAACTTATACAAGAAACCCACGATCTCACCCATGGGACTCTTACTCCTTACAAATGTGAATAAACTCTGAGGGAGGTTGATATGGCATTGGTTTTTGTAATGTACCCCCAAGAGCTTGTGGCTTTTGATCTTCATACATCATCTTGTATCATTTTTAACTCCACTACTTCACCCTTAACATTGTCCAAATGACACTCTAATAGAGTTAGGCATATCCTTTTGCAAACCTTATTTTGTATATTTTAGATATTCTTTATTATGTAAAGATTGCAAAACCTCCTGCATACTTGCAATTTTATAGATATTTCTAGATTAGAAATGCCCCATTTGATATTAGCATGCGATCACCCCTTGGATTATCATGTAGCTTGACACACCTTTCACTCAATTAATGCATCCTCAACCTTTTCATCTTGCACCATCTAGTTTTTTGGATTACCATTTTTCTCGATCTTTGAACATTACTTCATTATGGATAAGAGATGAAACCAGGAGCTCCTCATATGCTAGCATTAAGCTACTGAAGTAAAAATATTAAACCCAAACTCCAACAAAACAATAGTGGGATTTTGAGGCACATGTTTCTATGATGGAGCACACAAGAATAGTTCTAGGTTTAGGTCCTATGTTTCCAATCTTTTATTTTCTTTTCACAATATTTTGACTCGAAAAAATATTTTTGCAATCCTCATCATATCATGAAACCTATACTTGTTGTGGTTGTGTTTTCTTGCCATGTGACAAGAACATAACCTCTCACTTTATATTTCTTTTTTTTTAAAACCACAACAAGGCTTTTTTAAATGCTATTTTGGAGACCCATAGGTTTTTGCATTCATATTTTCTTTGTAGTAGCCCTTAAAAAAGGTGTCAATATTGGGTGAATCTAATGTAGGAAACTTTGTTTGTTTCTAAGTCTAGCCTTAAATCAAATTAAAACACTGAACATTAATGGGTGTTCTTTTATGAGAAGTGATGATCGGATGATGTGAGAGACAAGAAAAGTTTTATTGATATAGTGCTCATCTCTTCTAGTATATGCATGTTCCCATAGGTTTTGTATGGTGGCATATCTAAGCATGTAGACATGCCATCTAAATTGTACTTGTCTCTAGGTGGTTTTGGCTATAAGCATATGCATTGTGTCCAATTTGTACATCTTATTCTTCTTCAGTTCTTGGATGATCATACAATAAGGCCGATTGAGGTTCTAACCCGCAATATATTTTCAAGTCTCCAAAGCTTCTATAGGTGAATGAAACTTGTGCTTACGACATGCATAACACTTTTTATTTCTTTATTGTAGCACTAAATCAAATGCTAAAAATGTAGCCATTTCTTGAAGTGTATGCTCTACCTTAATGCTTCTAAGTATACATGATAGTTGATTTTTCTTACCTTTATTTTTTTAATTATTTATGTAAACCTCACACTCACCTCACACACGTAAATGTCTCTCTCAAAAGGTGAAACAAACTTTCTTGCCTCCATAACTTGTAGTTTATCTCTAAGAAGAAATAACAAGACCTAAATTTAAGAGGACACAAATCCTTTTTACTCACGCACACCAAGCCTTTCAATTTAACAAATCCTTTGCTTCTCTCAACTTGTAAACAAGCATGACCGCTTTAGGAGAGAAGGAATTAGTCCTCTTGTCCTCTAGTAACAACTCCAAAAGCACTTGGGAGTGGAGGTGATATGACTAGGAATTAACTATAGGCACAAAAAGAGAGACTTGGAAATTATAAAAAGATATCACTAGGGAGGAGGGAAGTGGGCACATTTTTTGGCCATGGAAAAGGAAAGAAAAGCACCTAGATATACAAATCAAGCAGGGGAAAGACCTGAGTGCCAAAGAAGAATTAACTCTCCCTGAAAAGGAGGCTCAAAGGAGGTGATCTAGCTGCACCAAAGGGCATCCCCCATAGAATGAGGATGGATGATGCCAAGGCCTCCCTGTATAGGGGTGGTTGCAGGATCAGGGTGCCCAATTTTATCCACTTAGGCTATGAGACCTCTGCCCCCTCCGAGGGCACTGGTATAGCGGAAGCAGCGTCTGTCGGGGTAGGGATCCACACTCGGGGTCTCGCCCACAGATATCCGGATAAGAGACTAGTCCGGCAATTCCTCCGAAACTGAACCCGGAAAAACTTCCCTCGTTCGGAAGGCACGGGTGATTCTGCCAAGAAATCATAACGGGTCAAAGTCTTAACTATTCAAACTGATCCGACCGAACCTGAAGTCACATGGTCAGATCAAAGAAAAGACTTGCACTTGGTCCATAGAATCACCACTTTTTTCCTCCTTTAACGAGGCATAGCCGTTGATTCCCCCCCACAAAACAAGGGTCTTCCCAGGACTTAATCTAACTAACGTAACTAATTGTAAACCGATCCAGCCTAACCCCAACTGGCCCATGGGTTAGCCAACCGCCCGACCACTGTATTGGTGGGATTCCTTTATAAAAATTTGGTTATATTTTGCCCGGGTACCGAGGAAAAGAGTTCCCAGGCCCCCTAGCCGGTGTTTCATGCAAAAATTAAGGTAGGCATACCACGTACACACCCAATATGAAATTGCCATTATAACAGATTCGGCTGCCTTTAAAACAATCTTTCAATGAAAAACATAGTATTCCTGATCATAGTCCTCCAAAACGTTCATTCCTCGAATGAACCTAGCCATAAGTTGCTCTTCATCTAGCGGTGGTGAGTACTTGAGGAGAAGAGCAAATGCTTGATGATATTCTTCAATGGTTTTGCTCCCCTGGTTTAGCTTTAAGAATTCATTCATCTTGGTTTCTAAAAATCCAAGGGGACAAAATCTCTTCCTTAGATAGGCTTTAAGATCATTCCAGGACTGGGTATTCCTATCTAGATGATTGGTGTTACAATGGTTTCTCCATGCCACTCTGGCTGTTTCCACAATTTTTAGCCTAGCAAGAGCCGTTTTTCTCCTCTCGTTGTATCCGGTGACATCAAAATGATCCTCCATGGCGTCAACCCACTTCTCCATAGCCTCGCCCAAGTTCTCCCCTTCACCTTTGAAGGGTCCTGGCTGAGTTCTATGAAGAGCCTTGCAAACGTCGGGGTCAAGCTCTTCTTCATTAGTGAGAGGGTCTGGCTCTCCGGCCACGGTTTCCTCACCTCATGATTCTGCCAAAAATGATACATTATTAAATTTTTATTTTGATTTCGTCCACGAGATCCTAAGACTTAAGAGGTTTGAAAAATAATTTCTTAACAAGATAAACGATCTTATTGGAGATCTATGACATATACCTGGTAACACATTTTGCTTCATCAATTCGTCTCACTTAATAATCACTTATACAATAGGGAATATTTCCACAAAACATTTCTTTATTTATATAAAGGTTGCAATATGTACATAGATGGCGATACTGGGCTATAGACATGCCTCGATACAAATGTTCCCTTACTGCCAAGGGAGCTACTATCTTCTCCTTAGGAATAAAGTGACTAAGGAGTCTGTAGATATGGCAGGAAAGTCTGAAATCTCGAGGTGTCGGGTGATATAAAATATCACCATGTATCACTTTCAGCCCTCATCAGAATCATGGTCAATGAGATATTCTGCCTCAGGATCGCGCGTTGGTCGCAAGAGACCTGGACATACTGCCTTGCAAACCACTTGTGTTGCCGTCTCTCCGCTGGGTCGGGGAAATATAAATCCTCGAAATGGCCTGCGAGTTTGGCTCGGCTTGTTCGAGGTTGTAGCGGAAGAGATGAGATGCTCGAAGGCGAAAGCAGTCATATCTTGTGACTGGGTGAGGTCGGGAACACCAGATAAGTGTGAAACTTCCATCTATAAAACCAAATTCTTTGATTAAAAATCTTCATTAATGAATCTTAAGGAATGCAAACACAACACGTAAATGCTCTTTTTGAGTTTTTATTATAAATTTCTGATAAGAATTCATTTTTCCATATTAGCTTTCAACAAAGCTCTGATACCAGCTATGAGACCCCCGCCCCCTCTGTGGTGCCCCCTCCGAGTGCGCTTGCACAACGGAAGCAACGTCGTCAGCGTCTCGCGCACAGGGCAGGGATCCACACTCAGGGCCTTGCCCACGGATATCCGGACAAGAGACTAGTCCGGCGGTTCCTCCGAAACCGAACTCGAAAAAACTTTCCTCGTCCGGAAGACACGGGCAATTCTGCCAGGAAATCAACTAACGGGAGAATTAATCTAACGGGTCAAATTCTCAACTATTCAAACTGATCCGACCAAACCTGAAGTCACATGGTCAAATCAAAGAAGAGACTTTTACTTGGTCCATAGAATCACCGCTTTTTTCCTCCTTGAACAAGGCACAGCCGTTGATTCCCTCCCACAAAACAAGGGTCTTCTCAGGACTTAATCTAACTAACGTAACTAATCATAACTAAATTGTATCGTAGGAATCCCCCGATCTAGCCTAGGGCCCATGGGTTAGCCAACCGCCCGCCGACCACTGTATTGGTGGGATTCCTTTATAAAAATTTGGTTATATTTTGCCTGGGTACCAAGGAAAAGAGTTCCCAGGCCCCCTAGCTGGCATTTTATGCAAAAATTAAGGTAGGCATACCACGTACACACCCAATATGAAATTGCCATTATAACAAATTCGGCTATCTTTAAAACAATCTTTCAATGAAAATCATAGTATTACTGATCATAGTCCTCCAAAAATATTGAGTCCATTATATTACAAAATATATCATTTGGACTTTCCATTGAAGACTAGGTGGTCAACCAACGAGATCCAATATCAAAATTCGATTCACAAAAGTCATCTTTTTCATTCCATCCAAATCTTCCTCGATTCATGCATGGGTGTCCTAGCAACCGCGAGCCAATGTATCACCTGGTCAGAACCCTCTAGGATCCTACTTAGGTGTCCTAGCACTTCAGTCTCAGGGACTGCTTTGTCGGTCCTCACCCATCGTACCGAAAGCGCACCATTTTGACCATACCAAGGTTGGTCAAGACCTCGACAGGTTTTGCCCCGCAAGCGACGTCCCTGGGGACGACTCCCCGTCGCAAGCTGTTGCAATGAGCCTCTTCTTAGTTTAAACACATACCAAATGCTTCCTCTAGCATTGTGGCATAAAACAGTCCTTTAAAAGAAAACAGAGGTTCTATGCAAGTAAAATTCCCGGTTTGAGATTGGTTCCACAAAACCCTTTTTCCTTAATCCATATTTTCATAATGAGAATCATTGATCTCTCATCAGGGTGATCTACCCATCCATTTGAGTGACTGTCCAACTAGATTCTTGGTGATTTCGGTCAAGGGAAAACTAGGTTAATTCAACGGTAGTCTATTCTTTGTATTAAGAACTGGAATTCGTCTCTCACGAAGTTTTTGCTTGATTCAGATCGAGAGATGGACAAGTAGTTTACTGACCGTCTCTCTCATAGTTGTGGTCTAACCAAAATCATTAGGTTTAGTTCAAACAAGGATTTTCTTCAGATAAACATTTACTGAGCTTCTAACCGTAAGCAAATTTCAACTTTATGAATTTCATTCCTTCTTTAATAGATTAAAAAATGGTTTTATATGAGAAAATCGGATTTTTATGAAAATACTCTTCTTTCATTTAATCTAATTTTATAAAAATATCAATTTGGCAAATTATTCACATAAATATCTAAAGATATTCTTTCTACCCCTTTAATTTATAAACTCTAGGTGGAATTTTGATGAAAATTCCTCTTTTGTCACCAAAAATTAATTCAAATCTTTCCCTACTTAAATACCATAAAAATTCTTCTTTTAACTAAATACAAATATCCATCTAATTGAATAAGCTTAAAGTTTTCTTTTTCTCATTTAATGATTGGATTCCAATTGTCATGGGAATTCCTCTTTTATCATAAAATAAATTTATCTAAAATTATTTTTTAAATTAAATAAAAATATCCATTAATTCAAATATGCCAAGAATTCCACTTTTACCATTTAAATGATTGAATTCTAAATGTCATGGAAATTTCTCTTTTATCATTTAAATTTTCTCATACATAAAAATAAATTCATCTAAAATTCTTCCTTAAATTTATATAAATATATTCATTAATTCAATTATGCCAAGAATTTCACTTTTACTATTTAAATGATTGAATTCCAAATGTCATGGGAATTCCTCTTTTATCATTTAAATTTTCTCATGCATAAATTTTTTTAAATCTAAAATTTCTCTTTAAATTTAAATAAAATTATTCATTATTTTAATATATCAAATTTTCTCTTTTTCCATTTAATTACATGGATCTCAATTATCATGGGAACTCCTCTTTTTGCATAAAAATAAAAATACCTAAATTTTCTCTTTTCTTTAATTAATTATTTACGCATAAATACTAAAAATTAGTTTTCCCATGAATGTGATGAAAATCATTATTTTAGCATAGGATTACTAATCCTAGAATATGGTAGGAAGTACTCTTTTCACATTATGCATAAAAATGAGTTATGTTTTAATTTTTAAAAGTTTTGCCATAGCTTCGCTTTGCTATTACTGATAATTTTTAATATTTCTAGAAAGAATAAGACTTTGTAATACAATTATGATAGAATAACTATCCTTAGACTTAAATCCAATTTATGAAATTAATTCATAAGTTTACCATAATTTTATTAGCATAAAAGCATAAAAAAGCCATTTTCTTAACCTCTAGCTTAACTAGCATAGAGTTTGGTTTTTGAATTGAGAATTTATTTAATGACATACAGAGCTTGCCTCTTTTTGAGCCCTTTTAATAATTTGGAAGCCTTGACTAATTGTAGCACTGGGGATATACATAAAAAGCATCCTAATTAAGCATAAAGACTAACTTTTTTGTGATTAATCATTAGAATTCTTATGGAAAGTTTGATTTGCATTGAAAACAATTAATTTGAAACTTCTCAAGCTTGAGAGGGGTTGAGAATAATGGCATGGTATAGTTCATATATGAGAATACAAAAGAATGAGGGTCTATTTATAGGTGAGGGAGGCCACTAAAAAACTGAGTCCAACTAAGTTCTAGAATTTTCCAGCTTTAGTTTCACTGAATTTGGACAAGGTTTGGACTAGTTTAGCTCCCATTTTGATCCAGGAGAGAGGAGAGATAAAAATATCTTAATATTTTTGAATTAAAAACCCTCCCACACATGTGAAGGAGGTGTCTACCTCAAAGGTCCCCCTCTCCTTACCAAGGTGTCAAAAATTCATCATTTCTCCATAATATCTCATTTGTTTAGTAATATCTCTTATTTTTTAACTAATAAACCTTGTACTCAGTCAACTCTTCATCTTATGTGAGCATTTACTCATTTTTGGATATTTTCTTATATTCATTGGATTTATCTCATCCCAACGCTTGGAATAATCTTATTGGCCGATAAGAACCTTAATTAGACCATAATCCAGAAATTTATGAAAATCTTGACCCTTAGGCTGTCACTTATATCATTTTTAATTAATTTCTAATACACCTTAGAGAATTTATTTTGAACTTTTGTTTCAAGAAAATATATTTTAGATATTAGGAGAATTTTTATATCTATATCTCAATATTTAATTACCTCTCTTTAGAATTTTTCTTCTCTAGGCAAAAACAAGAAAAATTAATATTTTCTTGTATTCACAAATAGAGAATGATTACAAGGGATTGTGGTAAAAGCTTATTCATTATCACGTTGAGGAGGAATCTTACACAAACACTCTGTAAAAAGTAAAAAAACAAGCATTTATTTACCTTTAGTGGATAATCTCTCCTAGATAACAAAGGAATTTCCTTTCGAGTTCTTTTGTTAGAACATCACATGCAAAGTTGGGAATATAGTTACATAATATGATTAAGCATTAGATAGTCAAATTCCTAATTTCCTTAGGTACAAAGTCAATGTGTACACCTTGTCCCAAATTTAGAATAATTCCATAAAATTCTAATATCTTTTACATATAAACTCATATGAGATTCCCACTTTGGACCTTATAGCTTCACATAATATAGAGCTTAACTTGAATTTCTGAGAAAAATTTAAGCTATTTGTCTATTTTTCATAAATATTTCAAGGTTTTTAAAGTGTTATAATATATGCCACTTTTTGTACCCACAATAACTACAACTTAAAATGCTCAATTGTGTAGATCAAAACAGTGGTAGATAGTGAGACATTATTATAATGTGGTGTTATTCAAAATTACATATCCAATGATTGGATTTTTAATGATCTCGTTTCTGAAATTCTTCCAAGCTAAGGCCTAAAAATATTGATAATCTAATCAGCAAAATTACATTTTTGATGTAAATCATCTAAAACCTACAAGGACTAGTTTACTTATAGTGGTGCATCTATGGAAAACTTTTTGAATCACTCTAAGTATAGAAAAATCATTTCATCATATTTTTTATTAATTTTAATTATTTAGACTAGTTTATATTAATTTAAGTTATATTGGGTTAATTTGAGTGCATGTGTATTTTCTATTAGTTTGTTGATCTCATTTCAAGTACCTTGCCCTCCCAAATTTGCACTCCAAGTATCGTCCTAGTCCAGCATAATCTAGATAAAGCTGGACATCTTGATCTTGCAAAACAACCCATTATAGGCTCTTTGTTAAGAAGAGGGAAAGTGACGAGGTAGGCAAAAAACAGGGTCAAGAAGGGAAGCTGAGAGGAGTGCGAGTCTGTGCGACAATGAAGGGGGGAGAGGCGATAGGGCAACTCTAACGGGGGGAGCTCCAAGTTGCACTGCAAAGTCATACAGGATATTAATATTACATTTATGATTTTTCTAACACCTATTGCATATTGTAGGTCTACTCTATCTTGAGCCCCCACCAACACCTCCTCAATTCTTGAGGTAAAACATTTTCTTGCTTATCTTTATGAAGGGTGCCATACTATGTTAACCCATTCTTAGGGTTAACAAGAGATAATACCATTATCTTATATCAAGAAGTCAAGGTAGATACACTAAAAGGTCATATATTTAGGATATGAAACAATGGTGTCCAAATCTAGAACTTGGATGGGTGCCCATAATGGTCCTATGGAATACTTATGGGTGATTTCTGCTTCAAGAGTGTGTGGTAGTAAGTTAGGATGAGTTCCCAAGTGATATACTTCATGTGTATATTATGAGAGTAGTCATTGTAATAGCATTAGGCCTCTTATGATCCTAAAGTGCTTGGCCGAGTGTAAACACTTATGGTCATATATATAAGTGAATATCTCTCATAATACAAAGAACTCTCCCATTGTGAAATAGAGTCTTAATCTTGCTAATCTCTCTCTCTCTCTCTCTCTCTAATGCATGCTAGTGAGTGTGTGTGAGTGATGTGAGGTGAGAGGAAGGCCGAGTACACGTAGTGCAATGCGGCGGTGTGACAATGCTTTGCGGGAGATGCGATGGAATTGCTTCTCAAGGAGTTGTAGAGCTTGGAGACCTTGAGGGTCACGATCTTGACCATTGGAAAGATCCTCACAATAATTGCGGTTCACCAGGTAATCTCTTGTTGGATGTGTTTTAAGGAGGGTTAGGGTGAACCATAACAATTTTGGCACTACTGCTAGGGAATGATCCCTTGGATTTTTCACTGTTTTTCTCTAATCTATGCATTACCCATTTCCCATTGTCTTGATTAATGGTTTTCCATGAAAAAGATTTGGACTTTATGGAAATTTTTGTGTGATTTGGTGAGAAATAACTCCTTTTTTGTTTTGTAAAGAATGTTTTTCTCCTTAATCTTTAGCTTAAATTGTTGTTTTTGTTGTTGTTAATGTGATTTTTAATGTTTTGAAGGCTTGCACATAGTGTGTATTAGGTTTAGATTACAACCATTGCATTAAACAACAATGCAATAGAATGCAATTTTTCGTGACTTTTAGCTCTCTTCAGATTTAAACATAGAGCTCGAATCATTAATTTGTGTTTGATTTGTGTGTTTTTTGTTTGAATTGTATGCATTAGGGTGTTAGAAAGCGTTAGGAGTAGCTTAATCATTGAGAAACTTTCTCAAAAACATCAAAAAACCTTTGAAATCGACTACTCTTTCTTAATTGATTGGTTTTTGTCATTAAGGGTGATTAATCTAATTCAATAGTAGGCAAAAATATTTGAAAATGTGTTTTTTGGAGTCAAATTTGATCATATAAGAGGTCCAAATTAATGTTTTTGGGTATTTTGTGAGCATCTAGATACATCAAAATATCTAATTGCATCAATTTAAGGAATTGGCTCTCTTTTGCTTAATTTTACATAAAGAGAAGAGATTAGAATTAAGAGTTTAATTAATCTCTAATTATAAATTAATTTATATACTAGTTGATGCACATAGCTTAGCAATTTCATGCTCTATCCAATGATATGCTCAATGTTGTGAATTCATTAGTGATTAGTGGTCAATCAGAGCCTTTGATTAGTCCAAAAGGGGGCAGGATTTATCTTTGATTAATTGTTAAGTATTTTTTTACATAACTCATTAAGGCTAATGAGCATTGAATGAAAAGATGCCAAATGAGTTGTCAAATTGTCCATTTTGGGGGTCATTTACAAAGGGCGTAAGGGAGTGTCATAAAAGGGTTGACTTTTTTTATTTTCACTTTCCTTTTTTAGAAAATTCTAATATCTCCCTAATTTAAAATTCAAAAAACATCCCCCCCATTAAGGAAATTCTAATTTTCCATGAGACTCCAAAAAAAAAACTATCACACCTGAAGGTTTCACGCCTTAAAGCCTCACGCAAAAAAAAAACTTTCACGCCTTAAAGCCTCACAAAAAAGAAAAACTCACGCTTTAAGGCCTCATGCCCAAAAAAAAAAATTCATACCTTAAGGTTTCACGTCTTAAGGTTTCACGCCTTAAGAGTTTCACGCCTTCAAGCCTCACACCCAAAAAAAAAAAACCTTTACGCCTTAAGGCCTCACGCAAAAAGAAAAACTTTGTCTTAAGAGTTTCACGCCTTAAGGCTCACGTCCCAAAAAAAAAGACTCTGGAAAAGAGCCCTGTTTGGAGGCTTGTATCTTCTAAACTGTGTACCCGATACACTCTAGTGCTCATCAAAAAGCCAGCATTGCTCAAGGTCTTCAAAATTGATCTTTGAGGGAAAAATCTATCGTTTTGACCTCCGACCAGTAGACTCAAAATTCGACTTGGAAATCAAGGCAAAAAACGGTCCTTAAAGTAGTAAAAATCACCCAAAATAGCACGAAAACGATTGCGAACTATCCTCATGCTAATTTTTGAGAGTAAACGACAAAATCATGCAAAACTGAGAGAGACAAAGTTGTAGTACTCCAAAAATACTAGAACTCTCTCATACAGAGTTTTTCTTAATTTCTTTTGGAACACCTTAAAAAATGAGCACAAAAGAAGGAAAATCTTTCTTTTAAAAAAACCATCTTCAGACAATGATGGAAAATACATTTTGAGACCTCCTCTTTCATCTGGGATGTTATTGACATGCACTTTTTCTAGAAAAATATCTCTAAGAGGTCGATCACGTGCGTTTTATGCCTAAGTTAAATTAAGATGAATGAACACTCGTTTGACCCAACGAAGAGAAGGTGCATTAGAAATCAAGTATAATCTGTTCAAGAGGCCTTATCCTGAGGGTCAAGACTTTTTTGAAATTTTAAATTAAGGTTCCTATGGGGGCCAATAAGATTCATCCAAATGTGTGGAGGAGATAAATGGAAGAAATAAAGAAAATCCCCCCAAAAATGAGTAAATACTCACATAAGATGAAGAGTTGACTAAGGACAAGGTTATTAGTTAAAAAAGAGAGATATTTAGAAGAAATGATGCATTTTTGACACCTTCAGTATGGGGAAATTTCCCTCATGAAGGAGGCGCCTATTTCACATGTGGGGGAGAGTTTTACACTTCCAAATAATGAGATATTTTTATCTCTCCTCTCTCCTGTTTCAACTAGATCCAAAAAGTGAGCTAAACTGACCAAAAAATGGTCAAAAATTGACCAAACTGATCTGGAAAATTCTAGAATCAGTTTGCTTGGTTAGAGGCTCACTTTTTTCTATAAATAGAAGCCTCCCTCTTTGTTGAAGCTTAATAGTGTTTTTTGCACTGTTACCTTGCTTCTCCCAAGAGCCAAAAACTATGAATTTACTCATAATTCATTAGTTTTTGACCTTCCCTTTTCTAAATATTGGTGGCCACTCTTGTTTCAAACAAGAGTAGATCCCTCAAACCATCAAGCCAAAGAAAAGCTCTCAAATTCTCCTTTGTAAGTTGGAGATTCTTCTCTTTTCTATTTCATTTTATGGTTTTTATGATTTTTGTCTTCTCTAAAATGATTATGATGTTATGCCTCATTGAAAAAAACATTCCCCTCTCTTCTTTAGTAAATCCAGCCATTCTTTATCCTAGATGAATGATTAATGGATAAAATCAAGTTTTTCATAATGTTTCGCTTTGATAAGTAAAAAATGTTTACATTAGAATGATCTAAATACTCTCGGTGAACTTCCAATTAATTTTAGAGAATTAAAAATTGAAAAATGGTCAGCCATAGAAAGGAGGTTATGGTGAAATTTTTTAAAATTGTGAAAAATAAGTTTTATTTTTTTAATTCAAAAAGAGTAATTTCCATCGTATATGTATTCTTAAAGTGTTAATTTTCATCCTAGGTATAAGAAAATGCATACTAAAAATATTTTACTAAAAAAGTGTTACTTTCTTTAGAATTAAATTCCATGCATAGAAGGAAGTATATTGAAATTGTTATTTTGATTATAAAAGTGTTTTTTTATCATAAATGATTTTTATGCATAAATAGATGCATAAAAGAAATTCTTTTATATTAAAAGTGTGACTTTCATCATAAATGATTTTTACGTATAAATAGATGCATAAAAGAAATTCCTTTATATTAAAAGAGTGATTTTCATCATAAATGATTTGTATGCATAAAAGATATTTTTTTTATATTAAAAGTGTGATTTTCATCATAAATGAATTTTATGCATAAATAAGATGCATAAGAGAAATTCTTTTATGCTAAAAGTGTATTTCCTACTAAATTGGATTTATGCATAGAAAGATGCATAAAGAATTTATTTTAATCCAAAAGTGTTATTCTCATCAATTTTGATTTTATGCATAAATAGATGCATAAAGAATTTTATTTTTAATTCAAAAGAGGTATTTTCATCAATTTTGATTTTATGCTTAGAAAGATGCATAAAGAATTTTATTTGTAATTCAAAAGAGTTTTTTTCATCAATTTTGATTTTATGCATAGAAAGATGCATAAAGAATTGTATTTTTAATTCAAAAGAGTTATTCTTATCAATATTGATTTCATGCATAGAAAGATGCATAAAAGATTTAATTTTTATTTCAAAAGTATTATTTTCATTGAAATTAAATTTATGCATAGTTAGATGCATAAAAGATTTATTTTTATTTTGAAAGTGTTATTCTCATTAAAATGGAATTTCTACATAGTAAAATGCATAAAAGATTTATTTTTATTTTGAAAGTGTTATTCTCATTAAAATGGAATTTATGCATAGTAAAATGCATAAAAGGTTTATTTTTAATTCGAAAGTGTTATTTTCCTTAAAATTAAACTTATGCCTAAATAGATGCATAAAAGGATGTTTATAAAAGTGTTATTCCTACTAAAGTTGTCTGTATGCCTAATTAGATGCGTAAAGAATCTTTATATCAAAAAATTAGAATTCTCCTACATTCTATAAATAGATGTGATAAGATGTGATAGGAATCAGATAGATGTAAATGGATGTATGGATGTGAATGAATGGATGT